>NC_135763.1:12046442-12088942 GCF_052425735.1 Oculina patagonica
TCAGATAAAAGGGAATTCGAAAAACACGATAATCCGCTAACTGCTTCACAAGTTGTTGTTTTCTCTGGTGGCTGTTTTTTCAACTTTGTAATTGGAAAATAAACAAAGAAAATTCGAACAATTTGCTCTAGCCAATGATATTTTTCAACCACGGAGCAAAACCAAAACCAATCGTGACCAGTCTTACACGAGTTTTCCCGAGCTTGACACGGGTTTCATGTTTTCTCGCGCTTGGCACCGGTTGTGTTTTCCCGCGCTTGGTACCGGTTGCATGTTTTCCCGCGCTTGGTACCGGTTGTGTTTTCCCGTGCTTAGTACCGGAGCACGTTTTTTTTCTTTGAACTCTGATTGTTAAAAATTGCATTTTTGCGCTTGTGGTGATTAAAAAGCCGCTGCATAGAAGGCTGCATAGGCGTACGAGGCGGGGGGGGGGGGGGGGGGGCGAGGGGGGCTGCAGCCCCCCCAGTGCCAAAATGTTTCGGGCAAAATGCTTGGAATTCGGGCAATAAGCCTAGAAAAAAAAATAGAAAATAAGCCGAAAAGTTTGTTTAACATTACTTTTAAAACAAATGACATCAACAGGAAAAGCACTGGAAATATACCGAACTTTGTGGTTCAAAACTCCAAATTTCTCATTCATCTGCTTTCGTTTCTTCTCGCAAATTGCTATAATCATGTTCGATTTTTCTTGCAAATTCTGCGTTAGCCCTCAGTTTGATTCAATCAGCGTTTCCATAGCTTGAGCGTTTGCGCACGGTGGATTTAGTGCAAGACCTTGAAACAAAGCTGTTTTAAATGTAATGAAGCTAATGCTTTCGACTCAGATGTTTAGTTCTCAGGGCTAGCTTAAAACTTTCAACGAAATGTTTTAAAACCCATTCATCCCTAATGTTTTACACGCTTTTCTATTACTTTAAAATGGAGAGGGGGGAAAACAATGAAAATTGGCTCCCCAAAATTAATTCAATTTTTGCTGAACTAAAATGAATAAAAAAAAAAACATTCCGAAAAAGGATTCAATGTATTGACACCTTTGGACGACGCCACGAAATTAATTGAAGAACTCAAAGCAAGCAGGCGAAGTTTGTACACAACTATTTCAATGCACGTTTTATTTTATTTTTTATATGCCACTTTTTTCGGCTTTCAACCCATGCTATTTTTTCGGGCAAAAAGGTCTCCGCCCCCCCAGGACCGAAGGTGCCCGTACGCCTATGAGCCGCTGCATCAGTTAACGTTCGAAAACGTTCATGTAAGTTGAAGAAAACAAAAACATAGAGAACCTTTGAAAATGCTGACATCAGATCCTCCGCCTCCAGTAATGGCCTCAGCTTTTTCATCAACGAAAGAACAAGAACAGACTCGACACAGGCCCTTACTCTACCGCTCTGCTGACATTGGTATGCTAGGGCCAGACCTCCTGTACCCAGGCCACCACCGCTACCTGAAGGCAAAGGATTATCTTTATAAGCTCTTAGGTATTTACCAGTTTCGAAATAATGCTGCTAGTACAAGAAAAAAGCCGTTTCTATTCCTCAACATGCCAATGAATCTGTTCTCTAATAAACAAAATAAAACTAAAAAGAACTTTTTTCTTTGGCCCAAGTTGTTCGCCTCGCCATGACGACAAGGACAAATAAAGGTAAGTAAGTGAAAGTAAAAAAGTAACAAACCTTCTAATAGAGGCGCTTCCTCAGGTAGGTGCTGTCCTACAAGCTGGTGAAGGTTCTTTTCTTTAGCCCCGGGATCTAACAGCCAACTCGCCACCTTGGGGTCCTCCGCAGGTCCGCCGAGAGAAATCCCAGTACATCGAGCAAAGGTCTAAAGCAAAAAGATGCAATAAAAGCAATAACTACAACAAGAAACGCAATAGTCCATATCTGTTAGTGACACAAAAATTAAGAAACCCTTCCATGGTACACACAAGATCGACAATGTAAAAACGTCAGTTTTGAAATACGTAAGAAAGCAAAAGTGGTGAAAAGGAAAAATGGTCTCGTCCCTAGTTTTCGAGCGGCCATTTTTCTTTCGCGGTTGTCTTTTTTAAATCAGTAAGTTTTTCTCGCCATATAAAATGCGACGAAAGAAGCGCGAATCAACGATTCAAAACAATCATCGCAAGACATTCCGTCCTTGCTCTTTGAAAATTGTGCGACTGACGCGAATTGCGTTTGCAACGCGCGTGGACTGCGTGATTTAGCTAGCTACATTTGACAAAGTTTTCTTACCTTGAAGTGTTCCTTGACATCAAAACAAACCATGAGTCGGCCTCGTTCTGTCAAAGACTGGACAACACTCTTCAGAGCATTAACACGACGAGCAATCGTCAGATTACTATCAACCGCTGACTCCGCCTGACTGTCGTCCGGTTGACTGGGTGCCGACTGAGCAAGCTCCTTGAGTGACACGTAATAGGCGTCTTTACCGCCCCAGCTCACCGCGACTCCAACCACCACCAGGTCCTCGCCTTCCACCTTAAGGCCCCTCGAGGTCCCTTTAGAAGCTGGCGCATTACTGAATCGTCCTCCAATTCTAGGGACATCATCAAGGAAGCGCTCACAAGCTACAGCTAACGAAAAGCGAGTTTGACTACGCCATTCTTTGAGGAACATTGCAAAAACTTGCTCGTTTCCTGCGACGTCGATGATCACAAGTCCTTCATCCGGGGTATTGGAATACGGCGACCGTCGCGGAGAAGCACGTTTTCTTGTTGACAACGGAGTGGCTGAAAGTTTTGTTCTAAAATCATCCTGGGAAGGTCTTTTGTCTCTCGGGGGTGTGGAGGGGACAATGTCTGAGTCTGGCATTTCATTTCCGTCAATTTCATCGTCATGTGTCACCGCGTTGCGTGACATTTTCTTGGCAGGCGATCTCTCATCCTTGGTTTTGGGTGAATTCGTAGATTTAGGGTTTTTAATTTTGGTAAAATCTGACTCACTGTGAGGTACCCCAGGCAGGCTTTTCTTGTTTGCATCGACTTCTTTCTCTATTTGCTCAACAACGGCCAGCATAGACAGATCAGAGTCTATGCAACCATCGCTGGACGACAGACGAAGTGAAAATGAATTTGGTGCGCTAACAGAGGCTAAGTCATCTGCTATGGAGCATTTCGGCGACTGGAGAACAGGAGATGCGAATGACGACAAAATCTCCAAGCTCTGTTCCGCGTGAAATTCTCCTGTGCCGGGAAGGCGTGGCTGAGTGTCAAATTCGCCGATGATATCCTGACTTTCAAGCGCAGCCAAACTTCTTGGTGTTACAGCAGAGACAATGTTCGCTTTATGGCATAAAGCTTCGCGCTCCTTTCCAGGCGGTTCGTTAGTCGCGTTTACGGCACGCCCAGGCGCCGTTGACTTATCAACCCCTTCTTCAGTTATGACGTCACACTCCATGAGACAGGTGTCACTCAAACTATACGCAGCCAGTGCCTGAGAATCAAGCAGTTCATTATTATCTCCATGAGACGCATCATCGGGTTTTTCCTTCGCAGCGGGTTCCTCCCCTTCGAATGGCTCAGAGTACAACTCCACAGAAACCGACTGCGCTTCGTTGCCAACTTTAGAATCAGTTGAAACCTCCATGACAGCGGAGGAGTTTCTTGACTCTTCCGGCACTTCCGGTAGAATAGCTTCCGGAACGATAACTTCCTGTACGATCACTTCCGGCATGTTTACTGCTGCTGTTTCCTTTTTCTGTAATTTCTCTTGCGGCTCCGGCATTTCTGGTATTGGCGAACGACGTTTGTTCCTTGAGCGAGGAAAACCTGCAGCTCCGCTTCCTAAAGGAGTAACGGAGGACACAGTACTCGAGGCAGGCCTGGAATGCTTGAAGTCAGAAGATTGGGCTGGTTCTGATGTAGAGGGGCAGACATTATCTTTCAAGACAGATGTGATGCTGGCCGCTTTCTCGACAACTGCTTGGCCTTTTTCGCGGTAAGTTAACACTCTTGAATCTACGTGCAGTGAAGAAGGCTTCAAGAAATCAGTGCCCGTATCTATGGTTACTTTGCTACCTCGTGAGCTTGGTCCAGCAGTCTCTTGACAGTGATCGCTGTGTCTGGCCGTTCCGCTTTCCTTTACTTCCCCATTCGCGTGTACATGTAGCTTGCGCTTGTCACTAGACGCATCAGCGGTTGACTTTGTAACGTGTTTACCGATGACTGCTCCCGTTCTGCCCACAGTTTTAGAGTCAGCGGCACTCTGCAAAGCTTCGGCTAGTTGCACTTCCACAGACTTGGAACTACCTTCTGCCGCTCTGAAGGTATTTGAATTACCTTCATTACCTTGTCTGACAGTATTTTCATCACTCTCTGGCGGTTTCCACTGAATTCCTAGCTGTGCCACATCAGCTTGTAACAGTTGTTTAGCTTCGGCAACGATAAGCTTTGCGGCCGCTCCTTCAGTAAGCCCTCTTCTCCCTGCGACCCAGATCACACGCGCCTCGCTACGTTCACGTACCTCGGTCTCAGTCTCTTGGCCTCGCTTGCGCCCGCTGACGAATGGCGCAGCGTTGTGCAATATATTCTCAATTTCAGACGGAGGCGCCGCTGCAACCGAAGCGATGGTGTGGTAGCCAGCGTTGTACAACATACGCGCGCGCGCAGCATTCAAGAGAGAAATTCGCACCAGGTCACAAAGATCTCGCTCGACACCAAAAGATAAACGGCTCTGAAACTGCGACAGAAGTAGCTCTATGTTGGTCCAGCCGAGCTTTCCACAGAACACCGTCACCATTCCAGCGAACGTTGCAGACGACCCTTGCAGCGATTGCAACATTCCGCGGTTTGCGCCGTACCGTCTTGCAACAATATTGAGCGGTACTTCATGTACGAGGTCTTGAAGTGCTAACGCCGCGTAGAATCTGCGGTGCACGCCAAGTGACTGGCGCTGCTGCTCGGTACGCGTCAGAACACGGCCTCGCACGGCTCTGGCAAGGAAACCTTCTTCTACTCCCACCATATCCGCCACTCGGCGCATGTTTGCAGGCAGGCGCTCATAGATGCGCAAGTACTGGTACCAATCTATGTTGGGCCACTGATCTTGTATGTAGATTGGAGTCACCTGTCATGAAAGGATATTGACAAATTATTGCCACCAATATTGAATCAATATTGAAAGCTACGTTTAATTGGTCTATTCTGCAGAAAACTCGAGAAACCGCGAGACCCCACTGAGAAACATTTAGAAATACAGTGAAGTGAGAAATAATCCATTCATCTGCACCGTATACAAATTGTACGTGCTTCTAGCCCTCAACAACTGAGCTTTAAAAGAACACTGTCACGGAGATTTTAATGCTCTTCGGTAAAAAGTACTGAAATTGGCAAATAGGTCTTCTCGTACGTGAAATGCACCTAGTGCAGATATAAAGTAAATTGTGGTTTAAGGAAAAGGGAGTGTTTTTCCCGTCCACAAGGACAAAACTTGAAAAAATCAGCCTGACTTTTTCAAGTTGAGATCTAAATTTCCTGATGGCATCACAATAATATCACTTGTTTAGGCTGCATTTATTATGTATGCTACAGGGGGGGACAGAGGATTTTTTTTTTCAGCGGCTCATTTTTTTATATCCCCCCCAAGGTCCATACAAATTTTCATAATCCCCCCAAGCAATCAGCCGAAAAATGAATACCCCCCCCCCCTCCTCCCTCTCAAGAAATATCAAAATAAATATCTGTATAATAGTACACTACATATGTTTGAAATTTTTAAGATACATGTTTAATAAGAACATCGAGAGAGCTTGGACTGTTTATGTCATACCTATGCCAGCCAGTCTAATTAGCGCGAATTAGGTATAGATAGCTTGCCAGCTCGTGTACGAGTACTACCAGGAGTATTGACAGGAACCTGCATTTCACTGTCACTCTCGTTGACAAAAGCAAAAACCTCATTATCATCATCACTCTCACTATCACACTCATCCACGGATTCATCTCCGCAGTTGCCATCCTCTTCACCCTCGTTTTCCGGCCGTTCAGCATCACTCTTCTCAAGTGCGACATGTGCCATTATTCTCCTTATCTTATCATTTTTCTGAGGTTGCATTAAATGGTTCCATTTTAGATGTTTTACTTTCTATACTGTATCGAAACATTACATCTACAGGCCAGGCACACTACTTAAAAAAACTTCAAAATAGGTACTATAGTCTCTCAGAACACCGTATTTATTCCATTAAGCGCCCTGGGCGCTTAATAAATTTTTGGACCTTGAGAGTGGGGGCTCATTCGAGGTGGGCGCTTATGCGAGGCTGGGCGCTTATTAAATTTTCACTATTTTTCAGTAAATAGTAAGTTTATTTTGCAACGAAACAACAAATAACAACAAAACTTGAAGATGTACCAAAGCAGAATTATAAGTGTTCGCTGAACGTTCCTGTAAAATACTAAGAAAACACGGTCTTTGGGAAACTCTTTTAAGTTAGTAGTACTTTGTCAATTTCAATCTCATTGGGTACATACCACCTACCTTTTTTTAGGGGGGAGGGGGTGGGCGCTTATTCGAGGCTGGGCGCTTATTAACTTTTTCTGCCTTCAGGGTGGGCGCTTATTCGAGGTTGGGCGCTTAATCGAATAAATACGGTAATAGAGGTACCCTTGTTGCCTACAATCCTTGAAAGAAGCTGCTGTACTTATCATTTCTTTTTTCACTTTTTAAAACTTTTACAAAAGCTAGACAGAATCTTACAAAAAATAAGCATCCCCCCAGGAGATATTTAAACAATTTTCATATCCCCCCTTTTTTTGCTCTAAAAATTTGAGAACCCCCCCTAAAATCCTCTGCCCCCCCCCCCTGTAGGATACATAATGAATGCAGCCTTATCGCTTCAGTACACTTGCATAGTGATTTTTTAGAAAATTGAAACACTACTCGTAGTTTCCATATGTCTTTAGGCTCTTGCGTTTTTGAATTGAAACTGGTGCCAGTGCTTTTAAAGCCACAACTAGTCATTCGCGAGTCCTGTTTATATTATACTAAGAATAAGAATTCTTTTTTTTCATTTACCTGGTATATGATGTGTAGCTCGCTTTCGAGCACAAAGCACTTGCGTGCTTTCTGCACCTCAGCAAATACAACAAGAGCTTCATCAGGGGAGAGAGCGGACGATAATGTGGCCACACCCAGTTGAGTTGGGACGTACCTCTGTTCATCTGCTTGTACCTGAGATAAAAACGCAAAAGTGCAATAAACCAATCGGAGACGGCAGTTAAAAAAAGGAACATATGCAAAAGCGCGGAAAAAGTCGAACTCGATCTTGGAGCTTGATTCATCTAAAAACTTACCTCCTCCGCCTCGCCATTATTTTCTTTGTTTTCATTTGTCTTCTTATCATCGCACTTCTGTAAACGAACAAATTCGTTTTCCACCAGGAACTTCACAGTTTTCTTGATAACGGCATCTGTATCGTTTGCGTCTTGTTGCGCAGGGACTGAAGCGAAGAACGTACAAGCCGCGTAACGTTCAACATCCTGGGGTCTGGTGACCACTCCGCTGGCGATGACTTCGAGAAGCGCGCGCTTTATTCCACCATTTTCCTCCTTACCTGAGATTAAGGACACAAAAAAAAAGCGTACATGAAGAACACCTGAGACAACTAAGGGATTAAAACCTTTAGTAAAATGGCCAGCAATCCAAGGCGGCATCGGCGAGATAAAACAAAATATAAAAACAATTAGGCCCTGCTTTGGCTCATACGAAAATATGGAATGTATAGAAATTACAGCAATTTCCAGACAGTTGTTGCAAAACTCAAAGGCCGTGATATGCAGCGATTTGAGCTAGCGTAGCTAAATATAGCGCTGCGTTGCTAATGACAACAAACAGACCATTCGTTGTAAAGGTGATGTCATATTTGATGTCACAGTTCCAGCTGGAAGTAGTATTGGTTTAGTTATTTGGGGGTTCGAGTAACTTGATAAATAAAATCCTTATCAGAAACCTTTAATTAAACCCTTCATAGATATCCTGACCTTTTCTTGTAACATGTACCTACACCCCCAAGAATGCAAATGCCGAGAATTTACCAGCTGTTAGTGAAGAGATATCACGGAGTACTGATGTTTGTGGGTAACGGACGAGAACAAAAAGTGCTGTTCTCTTTTTAGCGCATTCTATACTCTTCGTGGAAAAAAAACTTTCCAACTTATTGATGGGTGTGCCAAAACAAAAACATCAACTTTTGGTTGTTGTCCATGGTTCAAAGACGTCCTAACCTAAGCTCCCTATTGACGCTGTTAAAACAAGTTTAAATACAGTGCTCATACCTAGCAGACAACTTTCCACAGCCTTTAGTCGAGAATTCAATAGCGAAGCCGCTTTCTGTCGTTCAGCGGGTTTACAGATCAACACGCTCTCGCCCAGGGCATCGACTCCTTTGCGGCCTGCGCGGCCAGCCATCTGTTTGTAGATCAAAGTATCTACCAGCTTGCCATGAAACATTGGAGTGCGGATAATAACACGACGAGCGGGAAGGTTAACGCCTAAAAATAATAGCAGGGTGAGTTTGGACAAACAATTGTCTGTAACCCTTTACCTCCTACTGTTTAATAGATCTCATTTGAATGGCCGCCACAAAACCAAATGTGAGAACCATTTTGCACGGCATAAAAAAACAGTACACATGTCACCGCAAACTCAAAAGGCAGAACCAAAGTACACATAAAAGTACTGCTCGATAGCTTTCATTTGAATGGTTATACACTAGGGTTTCATCCAGACTTTAAGTGAGCGTCCGTGTAAGAACCGACCACTCGATTTTCGGCCCAGAACAGAATTCCTTCAAATTTTCTGTGCAAGACAATTGATCCATATGATAAACAAAAAAAATAGCAATATTTTGGCTTGTAGTGTTATTTGTCAATATTTTTGGCGATGATTGCTGAGAACGGTCAAAAACCGAAAAAATCATCCTGTTTCGAGTCAAATTTAGGCGTCGCGCTCAACGCGCTGAAAAATTACTCTTTAACTCAAATAAAATGAAACTTGTATATCATTTTATTTTATGTCTTGTCTATTAGTTCATGTTAAAATATTTGAAATCGGACTTAACAAAAATTAATTATGATTTTTTTTAAACACCCCATAAAGAGCCATCGCAAAAATCACGCAAACATACTGTTGGTTAGAGAAGTTTTTCTCAAAAGTTTAACGCGATCTAGAGCCCTGGACACTATCCACGATTAGTACTAGGGTTGGTGTACTAGAAACAAGAAAAAAAATTTTGGGCACTAAGCTTTTCGAATTTTAGGAGTTCTATCAACAAAGCCTATTTTTAACGGTCGTAACGCGCGTCACGCAATTTCTTACTATTGTGTTTCCTATCTTTCCCACATAAAACAGTTGTCCGAGGGAGCAAATATTTTCGAAACTAGCTTTCTGCTCGGAATAAGGCATGGACAATCCTACATTTATCAAATATCGCCCCAAAAATAAGAATTAAGAAGGTTTTAAAAATCATAGCGGCTCCGGTGTGAGTCTTTAGTTTCACCGGAAAGCTTCGAAAAAGACGTTTCCGTGATTTGGATATCATAAGGAATGAACTATGAAAAAACCCTTCGCGCATTTTGACAACGAGATTTTTAACAACGAGAAGTTTTATTCATAGTATAAAGTGCCTTAAAAAATTATGTACGGCGAATTTACATCGACTTATACTACGGCGAAAATCTTTGCAGGGAATGTAGATTTCAATCGGCTAACACGCTGGAATGTAAATGTTATTTTTAGGATGTCAAGTACATTAATATTTTGCCCTCCCTTTATACTTCATTTCTTAAATTGTTACGTTGGCAAAGCAAAACGACTTCTATAATTGGTTTCGACTTTTGAAAATAGCCCATATGCCGTCATCAAATAATTCTCAGTCTTCGCTGAATTCAATTTATGCAAATTTGTAGAAGGTTTACACGTCGCGGCGTATCAAAACAAAGTTGATGTCAATTCTGGTAAAATTGACCCCCCAAAAAAGAAAAAAAGAATTGGATGTCTAGTTTCTTTCTCTCTGCTTCCACTTTTATTAAAAGATACTGTAAGGCTTACATCGATGGCGAATCGAAAAAGAAGAGAAGTAAGGGACCTGTCAATGCAATCGAAACATTACTCAAGCGTTGTTGTAACAACTGGCGAAGCTGAAATCTATAACAGTCAACTGTGCAGCGATTTCTACCCAGCCGATTTCGTTGAAACTTGCTCAAATGAATTTTTGGATAATTTTAACTTATTGACAGTAATAAAAAAGCTATCTTTGCGTTTAGAAAAATAGTATTACAGTCGAAGCTCTCATAAGCGGACACCCTCGGGACGCGAAAAAAGTGTCCGCAACTGGAGCTGGCCGCTTACGAGAATGGTTCTTGTAAGCGGCCACTAGAGGTGTAAGGGGATAGATGGTTGCTTACGGGAGCTTGTGTTTCAAAATGTAACCGGACGTGAATGACGACAAAACAAACACTGAAATATGGTTCTGTAATTACAGTAAAATCATTGTGACGAACGGCGATGTGAAGTTGATTGATTAATACAAGATACAGAGGTTTTTTATATGATTCTCTTTGCGGTGTCCGCGTAATCTCGGAAAGTGTCCGCGGCCGCTTACGGGAATGTCCGCTTACGAGAATGTAAAAATACAGAGTTTGTATGGGAGTAAAAACGGGGTTTCTAATAAGGTGGCCGTAATAATAAAAATAGAGTAATTTAAATATGCTGATATTTCCTGTTCATTTATTTCGTTTATTTTATAGTTCTAGTTTGTCATTACGACTACCGAAAAATAAGAAAAATCGGTTTAACTTTCCATGCCCAAAATTCGATTTTTAAAATAGCACCTTCGCTCCTGGAAATACCCGCGGGCACCCTTAATAGACTCCAATTTGGGGAGGGTCACAATTTTTGGTTCCAGTGTGGGGGAGGGTCATAATTTGTTAGCCCACTTTTTCCACAATTTCGTGGGCCCTCCACCCCTGATAAATAATGACCGGTCCCTAAAGTGGATAGTATAACTAATTTAACTCAGCAACAAAAAAAGAACGACTCTAATCCTTTCCTACATTAACAGTAATACAGGGCTTTAAACTATTTTTATTTTCTCGGTTCACAGAAAACTATTATTAAACGTTTGAACAACAGCCAAACGCATCCGCGAATTGAATAGATAGCATTTGAACGTTTTTTCCTATTGGCGACAGTCACATTCTTCAAAAAATGAGAACAAGTTCACTACTAGATTTTTTTCCGATCTCGTGAACCAAAGGGAATCTTAAAATATCTTAATATCTCCTTAAGCATAACTACACTGAAACTGTCAAGACTCTCGTCTCGTGCCAGGTCACACAGGCAGTAAGAATCATAGCAGATTGGATGCCTGGGACTGAGTTCAGCGGCGACGCTCTCTAGCACTTCACGCCTTTCTTCCCCTTCCTCCTCTGCGTACACATCCTCCATCTGTAACTCTTGGTTCCCCTGCTTTCTTCGTGTGGCCGCTAGTCTCGAAAAAAAAAACCCTGTACTTGACTTTTCGTGAGCCAGTCTTACCTGTCAAATATCCGCAAACCATTTGGTCTTCTTGCTGTTCTCATGTCTGCAGCCACTTTTCCGGGATCTGCCTTGTTGCCGGTTCTCTCTCCAAGGTCGAATTACATCGTTAGGTATTGTTTAACATCATCAGGAAATCGCACACCTTGATTTCGCACCTTGTGTAGAGCCCAGCCAAGCTGTAAGTCACTGCAAAAACTAGGAGCTTGATATTCAAATTCGTCTCCTCGCTCATCGCAATGTGCTACCGGTGCACTGCTTCTTTCCTCGTTGTTGTCAACATTAAGGAATTTCTCGGCCCAGTCTCTTCTGAGTTTGTCATACACCGTTTCGGACCCTCCGCGCATTTGGCGGTGCTCGCCAACATCAAGATGATTCTCAAGCTCACTAACTTTTTTGAAGACCATTTGACACCCAGGCTCAGGGCAAGAGAAAAGACCGCTGGTTTCCTCACCATCAGTTGATGTGGCGTTATGGATTCGTGCTTCCTTGACTGGAAAAAAGTCGACATCTATAACAAGATCTGTAGGACCCTGAGGCTTGGCGATGATGTCTTGGTAGGGAATGAGCCTCCCTTGCCCTACATTATAAGCTCTCCAGATCCTAATGCCATTTGATTCAAATTGAAAGTTATGATACCTGCTAAAATGATCTGTCATTTTTACTTCAAGTGTCTTTTGAGACTCATTCACAGAGCAAACACTGGCAGTTGTGCCTCGGACAGGACGTTCGGAAAGCGCTGTACGCATGTCCTTTGCAGAAAGAACATCGTGTCCCTCGTTGCAATAGCGTCGGATAGCTGACTTCATCGGGCAAAGGATCCTATCACAGACATCTTTCCCGTATTGTGGCTCGGAAAAGTCGTACCGTGTGACGGTGATACCAACTCGGTTCCCAGCATCTCTTACGGCCGCCACGAGAAAGTTGTTGTAGTAACAGCCTGCTTCGTCACTTCTAAAGTTCACCTGAGTTATGTGAGGATGTTCCTTCTTTAAGGCCTCCAGTGTGTTCTCGATGATCGAACAGACTGCATACCAATTCTGCTGGCAGGAATCAAGGATGTGAGCATATGATTACCAGTGCTGACATTCTTGGTTATGACGGTGGATATATGCCAGCTGAGCCCTCGTTTTCCGAACCATTCGGACTGCTTCTCACAATATTTCAGTTGAAGAAATTTCATGGCCCAGTCCATTATAACAATGGCGGACGTCGCGTCGGCTGTTTTCAGTAAATCTTGCTTCGCCTCTTCCTGGTTTATTGAGCGGACAATGTGCGCTTTCCATAGAAAGATATCTGACTTTGCGCGGTCAAAGTCGTACAGTAAATCTTCTCGTTGTTCTGAATTAACTGGCGTCCAGGATGGACCTTCGATCTCAAGTCGTAGTTCCTGAAGTACTTTCTTTAGCCCTTGGCAGTCATCGCAAGTGGATAAGTGCTGATGTGAACAGGACTTTTGAAATTCGGGTTCTACCGGATCACTAAGTGCAAAATTCCTGCAGTGGTCGGGTTCGAGTCCTGGCCGGGTTCAATATGTCGTGTTCTTTGGGCAAGACTGGGGGTAACCCTGCGATGGGAATACTCCTAGTCGCTTTATGCTACGGAAACGTGATGGGCCCCTAGGCTCGTATACATGCTTTACCTTTTTACCGAATGGTAATGAGGTGTAGTGATGATTCGCGAACTTGAAGTGACGTGTTTCCGTCACTCCATTCTGATATTAAACCGCAATTAATTCATGCATTAACGTGCTGACAGAAAGGTTGTTTAAAACGCCATTCAGCACATGTCAATCAAAAACAAATTATCCTATAACCTCATTCCGCAGGGTCTCTCTCTTTCAGGGAACAAGGTTGAATTTTTACAAAACAAATCGAAAGAGGATCAATTACACTTATCCTCTGGTGATAAAAGAGAATAGAATTCGCTCTACGAAGCCGTAGAGCATACTCTATCAATGACCCATTCACCTAAGAAAACATTCAAACGCAAATGAAGTGAGATTGTGACATAACTGATAGCAGCTATAAGCTACATGCAGTTACCGCGTCTTTATTATAAACACAACATTCATGCTGCACGATTTTGTTTCGCGTCACATTATCTTCGTGTCACGTCATCCGTTTTTCATCTTTTTGAGTCGTGCAGAAACGCGCATCTTTCTCAAGTTTTATTCGCTGCTCAAAATAACGCTATACGTGCTGACAGAAAAGTAAACATATCCACAAAACAAATTTACCTAATGCTAAATGGATCAAAGGTTACACTTCTGTGATGAAATAGAATTCGCGCTACGAAGCCTGAGAGCACGAACCATCAATGACACAATTCCCATGGAAAAATAAAACATTCAAAGGCACATTATTGAACGCTTATTTGAAGAAAAAAACTATCAATGACCCATTCACGCAAGAAAACATTGAAAGGCAAATTAAGTGAAATTGTGACGTTACTGATAGCAGCTGTGAGTTACACGTAGTTACGGTTAAAAAATTATTACGCTCGCCATGTGACGTGTTGTAGTTAACACCACATCCACAGCTTGAATCCACAGCACGTTTCTGTTTCGCGTGACGTCACCTCGTGTCACGTCATCTGTTTTTCATCTTTTTGAGTCGAGCAGAAACACGAAGTGCTCGGGCGTATCTTTCTCTCGAATTTTATCCGCTGCTCAAAAATAACGCTATACGTGCTGACAGAAAAGTATAGATATTCACAAAACAAATTTACTTAACGCTAAAAAGGATCAAAGGTAATACACTAACCGGTAAATATTTTTGTGGTGAAAACTGAATAGCGCTACGAAACCTGAGAGCACGAACCATCAATGACGCAACTCATGTGGAAAAATAAAACATTCAAACGCAAATAAAATGAGATTGAATTACTTTATTGGACACTTATTTAGAAAAAAATGCGAAGGTCGGCACTTCATCGAATTACCAAATTACCATGAGGTTGCTCGAAGAGCCTTTGATTATATACTTAAACTTGCAAAATTCTGCTCATTAATATACCTAAACCATACAAATGGGCAGAACCTCCACGTATAGTAATCCCCCCCTCCCCCACAATCGCCTTCAACCAACCCTGACCCCTGTGTTCGCAGCAAACTTGAAAGAGTAATTTATTTAGTCACGGTTAAAAACATCAGGTGTTGCAAGCTATGTCACTAAGAATAAATTATTTAAGTCGCATTCAAATTACTTTATAATAACATTTTATCCTGTGTTTGAGCCGGTCTCAGGTAAGCTAACAGAACGCGTCCAGAGAACAGTTGTCACCATGCAACAATAGTAATGACCTAGCATTTCATATTTACGGAAGTGAAATCTGTTTCAGCCTAGGGCTTAACAATGTAAACAATTTTTAGCGATTAAGAACAATCTTTAACGATAAAACTTACGGGAACCAACGGGTGCAGCTTCTCCAAAGAGGTTTTTAATTTCCCTGGCCAGCTTGAAATTTATAACATGAGTTCCTGTTACCGCCGATTTCTTTCTATGATGTCTTGGATACTGGCAGGTCTTCGCAGCTTGCCAGTACTTTCCTAAGGTAAAACGATGGGCTGGACAAACCATCATATTCTTAATCTGTTCTTCAGTGAGTTCTAAAAGACCTGCTCTTGCCAGTATTAGATCCCTTTCACATGAATTTTCTCTTGACAGGTGGTGATTTGCTAGATGCAAACTGATATCGCCGTCACAATCATTTAGGGCTATACAATCTGTATGTCCACGACTACTTTCGCACTTACCACCTAAAATTGCCGAGAAGGAACAAAATCCTGCCATTTCACAGAACGAAACAACACGAAACGCAAAGAGCAAAACTATTCCTGCCGTAATGTAAGCACGCACGACATCAATTGTCACAAATTTGCATAAGTTAAATTTAGCACAAGGGCAGTGCAAAAAAAAGTGAAGAAAATAAATATTAAAGGAAAAGTTTGTAGCCTATTCACAAAATTGAAAAACAAATGATATAAAGTAAAACAAGAAATAGTTTTTGCAGCAAGCATTTGTCACACGGGTTGAAATTAACCTACTAAAAATAACTTTCATTGACATTCCCGCGTGCATCAAAGCCGACTGAAACAGACATTTTCTGAGAAATTCGCTTTGGCCTATTTTCATTTGTGTTGCATTTTCTCTGGGCGTACACTTTAATAATACAATGATAATAATTTCTAGCTGTTAAATGTGTTTAATATGTTAAATTATTAAGGGTTTCTTTCGTAGTTCTTTCCCTATTTATGATTACCGAATCACGGAAACCGCTTTTCGAAGCTTTTTGCACAGTTAAAGACGGAACTAAAGACAACTCATACCGGAGCCGCTCATGATTTAACCTTCTTAATTCTTATTTTTGGGGCGATATTTGATAAATTTAGGATTGTCCATGCCTTTTTCCGAGCAGAAAGCTAGTTTCAAAAATATTTGCTCCCTCGGACAACTGTTTTATGTGGGAAAGATAGGAAACACAATAGTAAGAAATTGCGTGACGCGCGTTACGACCGTTAAAAATAGGCCTTGTTGATAAAACTCCTAAAATTCAAAAAGCTTAGTGCCCAAAACTTTTTTTCTTGTTTCTAATACACCAACCCTAGTACTAATCGTGGATAGTGTCCAGGGCTCTAGATCGCGTTAAACTTTTGAGAAAAACCTCTCTAACCAACAGTATGTTTGCGTGATTTTTGCGATGGCTCTTTATGGGGTGTTTAAAAAAAATCATAATTAATTTTTGTTAAGTCCGATTTCAAATATTTTAACATGAACTAATAGACAAGACATAAAATAAAATGATATACAAGTTTCATTTTATTTGAGTTAAAGAGTAATTTTTCAGCGCGTTGAGCGCGACGCCTAAATTTGACTCGAAACAGGATGATTTTTTCGGTTTTTGACCGTTCTCAGCAATCATCGCCAAAAATATTGACAAATAACACTACAAGCCAAAATATTGCTATTTTTGTTTATCATATGGATCAATTGTCTTGCACAGAAAATTTGAAGGAATTCTGTTCTGGGCCGAAAATCGAGTGGTCGGTTCTTACACGGACTCTCACTTAAAAATGTTAGAACCACATTGTGTCGCATATTAAACAGTACAACATGAAAGGTATGTTCAAAAGCTTCCATATGAACGGTCGCGCCCTAGGATTTCATCCAGACTTTATAAAAGTAAGGCTGGATTTCCACTGACGCGTAAATTTTTACGTGCGTGAAAAAAATTAGAGACAATGTATGAACGACTTGCGTAAACGTTTACGCAAGTCGTTCACACATTGTCTCTAATGGTGGATTTCCACTGACGCGTAAATTTTTACGTGCGTGAAAAAAATTAGAGACAATGTATGAACGGCCTGCGTAAACGTGTACGCAAGCCGTTCATACATTGTCTCTAATTCTTTTATGCACGTAAAAAATTACGCGTCAGTGGAAATCCACCATAATGGTGGATTTCCACTGACGCGTAAATTTTTACGTGCGTGAAAAAAAATAGAGACAATGTATGAACGGCCTGCGTAAACGCGTACGCAAGCCGTTCATACATTGTCTCTAATTTTTTTACGCACGTAAAAAAATACGCGTCAGTGGACATCCACCTTAAGTTTTTTCACGCACGTTAACGCGCGTAAAAATGTACGCGTCAGTGAAAATCCACCATAAGAAACACCTTGTAAAGGATAATAAACAGCACCACATGAAAGTAATATTCAATAGCTTTCATTTAAATGGTCGGACATTAGAGTTTAATTGCGGGAATACGAAAATCTAAACATTTCTATCCAGAGAAACACATGCGCGTCCCGACAAGCGCTAAAAAAAACTTTCGAAATGTACGCACCTGAAGACAGTGTAGACGTTGCCACGAGTACGCGAATGGACCCCTGTCTAAAGGCCCCTTCAATAATGTCCCTCTCATCAAAGGTGAGCCCTGCGTGATGAAATGCCACTCCATGCGGAACCATGCGTGACAGCACTGAGTCCAGCCCTACTTGTGTACGTTTTAACTGCTCTATGACCTCCTTCAGTGCGGCGTAATCAAAAGTGATTAGTTCTGAAGCTTTCACAAACCCAGCGCCCCGAGCACTGTTGCTGTTCCCGTCTTGAAGTGCTAAGCTTCCTATTTCCGCAAAGTGCTTGGCGATGGTCTCAGCTAGTTTTTCGCACCAGTTTTTTGTCGGGCAGAAGACTAAGACCGAGTGTCCGTCGACGATGGTTTCCTTACACAGCGGTATCACGTGATCTTCGTCCCCGCTGACAGTCCCACCGCTGATTTCGCTAATCCTCTCCATGTTAGCGTCATAAAGTGTAGAGCCTACTTTGATCATTTCCGTCAGTGGTACAGGCCTGTGGTCCGTGAAGTACAAGTCAGCGGATAGCCACTTGGCGAGCATGTCGAGGTTGGGTAAGGTCGCACTCATACCGACTATCTGTATTGCGGGAGATGTTTCTTCGCTTGCTGTAAGAATGAAGAACAACGAATGTGTCTCATTGTGATTCAAAACATTAAACAGTGTAATGGAAAAGAGAAGCGCAAAATAAAGTACGAATATGCTGAAGAATTAACATAGCTGAACTAACAAAAAACAACAAATTCAAGCCTGGGATGAGAGGCGGCTGTATTCGCAGGCTAAACGAATTCTGGTTAGATGGTTTTAAATGGCAGTAATTGGAGATTTTATCTGGCGAAAAAAAAATGAAAAAAATAACTTTATGTAAGTAGTGTCGGTGGATTTAGCACTGCTGAGCCAATTGCGGACAATAAATAAACCAACAAATATTGAAGAAGAACAAAAAAATTTAAATTTTAAACATCACCGTGAAGTTGTCGTGAAAACGTAATGCCCGCGTACCGTAGCTACGCTTAAATGTAAAATATAAATGCTATGATTTATTTACCCACATAACACGCAAGAACCATCAAGAATTCGTTGGGATTTGGAGTGTTGATCGGAGAAAAGGGGAACCCAGAGAAAACCCTCGAAGCAAGAACCAAAAACAAACTCAACCCACATATGACGGCCGTGTTTGGTATTTGAACCCAAGCCACATTGCCAAAGGCAACACTACTGGTGCTTATTTCAGCTTCCCAAGGGCCTGTCTTAGCAGAGGATATTGGGAAAGCGTGATAACTCAAGGTGTAGGGCTTTTGAGACTGAGAGAAAAGACCAATAGTTTTTGAACGCATGAAAACTTCTGTACATACCGGTGATACCCGTAAAGAGGATATAACGAATCTTGGTTATAACTATCGCGAGAATAGTTACAATTACCTTCATTTCCACGTCCTACGTTTTGTCCGTTACAGCCAGCAATGTATCGTATTTTGGTCAAAAACAGTTCAAGTAAATATCCTCTGTGTGAATCACCAATCATGTGCATTTCATCCACCACTACAATTCCAAGAGAAGACATCGCTTTATTCTCCTCCAGCAGACGATTCAGCAGACTGTTGGCTTTCTCTATCGTACACACTACAATGTCTACAGAAACAAAGCCCCCGGGTGGGGCGTGGCTACCCATGTACCCCTCAACTCGCACCCCTGCCTCTTGGTATAGTCGCTGGAAGAAAAAAGGAAAAAAAAAAAAAGAAATCGGTCGACGGTGAAAATGAATTACATGTAAGCCGATTAGGGATGTAGTTAAGAAAACACAGCCGGCTCATCAACAAGCCCAGCTGGCTTTTCTGGACTTGGCAGCTCTAAAAGTTTACCTAAGTCTAAAACCTAGTAAAAAAAAAGTTGATAAAGAGAATATAACATGTATTAGTGTGATGGTTTCAGCTAGTGGAAGATACGTGTACATAGACTAGTCTCAGATGGAGGCGTATTATGTTATGTCTCTCCACTAACTATCATGCTTCTGTCGGCGAATAATCAATTTATCTGGACACTACTTAACTAGTAACAAAGAGCGGAAGGATAGCGTGCAGTGAGGATTAATTGATTGTTTGCGCACAGTCTGGATTGATGCTGGAAGAATTTTAGAATGAGTAATTCTACTCTGGAGTGAGGAACAAGCGCTGTTTGTGGAAAATCTTTTACTAGACAGACACGAACACGCAAAACGTTTAATTTCTTATTTTTCTATAAAAAAAAACATAGCGAAAACACTCTGAAAGTCATGCATCACATTGACGTCAAAACAATACGGCATATACATAAATTTGTTTTGGAACTTCTCTGACTAAAATCCTAGTCTCAGTAAATCTTCCAAAAATCTGTCCTCCATTTGACTCATTCTTACACGTATGCATAGTTATGCAAATTCTTTTCAGCAAATATTACGTACCTGGAGATAAAACATTTTTTCACGCGCCACGCTGATAAAAGGAAGAATAAAGAGCGCTTTCCTCTTTGTTTCCAGCACTCGTTTTAGCATCAACAACTCTGCAACCATTGTCTTCCCTGCACTTGTTGGGGCTGAGTATACCAAGTTACCTACAAATAAAACATCATGCATTAAACTATAAGATAGTCGATGCTATAAATAGTAATCGGAATGAGTGTAGTACGATTCTGGAGAAATCGGGCGAGTGATTTCTTTTAATTACAAGCACGATAACAATTTTTTTCACACTCCGATTGTGCGACACGAGAACCAGTTACTCAGAGTAAATCATATCAAAAACAAATCGCGAGGTTAACAAGTCTTTAAGAACCTCTTTTGGGTTCAAGAAAAGTCAGTAGTGTATTAAATTAGTTTACAAACAGTAGCCAGGGAAACAGCAACAAAGAAGCCAATAAAGTGCACAAAATTGGCGTAGGTGTCCCATTAAAGGTATTCCATTACAAACTTAAACAGTTGATAAGTTAATTGGACATCATTTACTGGTGATCACGCACCAATACGCGTGACAAATAAATGTATGTGTAGGCGTGCCAAGATCCAATCAGAATCGAGAATTTTGTTATCTACAGGGCTGTGCTCTAAGGGTGCCCGGGTGCCTCAGGCGACTAACTTTTGTCTTTGAGCGACCAGATAATTTTATTTCTTTCATATAAGCTTTACCCTGGGCACCCTGGATCTCATAGTTTGGAACCTTTGGGCTCCTTGTAATTTTTTTTAGAGCACAGCATTGAGATCTAATTCTTCTCAAAGCTAAGTGATTCTCAACTTTGGTTTCATTGGTAAAACTATTTAAAAAAGTAAAAAAAAAATAATAAAAATGATAAACAAAAGTGACACGCGCTTACCCCCAGTAAGCACCTTTCCTGTGCGGAGACAGTCAGCTTGCCACTCAAACATATGAGTTATTCCAAGTTCATTGTACCTCCTCAGCACCTCAGGGGGAAGGCCCCAAGAAGAAAGCTCCAAGGGGTTCCCAGAGCTACTCACATCAGGTTCCAGGACACTCCTGCTGTGAGATTCCGAGAGCCTACTTGAGAAATGACTGAAAATGAAATAAGCAAGATGAAAAAGGAAAGATATTGGAAGCAGTGGAAAACACTCAAAAACAAACTATTGCCAATTGGGGATCACACAAGTAAGGAACTTCGATCCTGCCAAAACAGTCTGTCATCACTCATTAACCTTTTTCCTTCTTGAGAGACAACTGAGATTTATTAGAAAATATCCACATGTTGCTCTACAGAAATCCATGTGGTGTCTTAAATGGATGTCCTAGTTGTGTGTTGCCTTTAGGAGGTGCAGGCACTAATGGTTAGCATGCTGAACTCCTGTTTGAGTAGTCTGGGTTCAAGCCCTAGCTTTGGCCACCCTGTTGTGTTCTTGGGCAAGGCTTTTTACTCTTACAGTGCCTCTCTACATCAAGGTGTATAATTGGGTACAAGTTAATTTATAGAAGTAATGCTGGAGATTAACCTTGCAATGGCGCAGCATCCCATCTGGGAATACTTCTAGTTGCTTAGAATACTCCTAGTTGCTTATTGCTATGTAAACCCGAATAAGTTCCCACAAGATGGTTGACACTGGCCCAATGCAGACTTTTAGAAATGTGTTTACAATTGCTCCAGGCTGCCTACTCTCACAAAAGCTAAATTTTATTATAAGCACCTTCAATCAATCTGAGACATATAATCCCAAAACAAAAATACCAGTACTACAACTATCAAAAATTACATGTATATGTTGTGGTTTAATTTTTTCGTTGGTTTATTTTTTTTCAAACTAGTTCGATTTTTAGTTCCCTTTGTTTTAGATTATGATAATGAATATGAGACAAATATAAAAGATAAAAAAACAAACTAGTTTGAAAAAAAATTAAACCAAAGATAAATTTAAACCACAACATATATAAGGTGGTCAGTACACTGAAGTGAAAAGTCCTGGGATGTTTACATGGGGACGGCTTGCCGAGACAGACACTGACCAGGGACCAAAATTGTAAAGTTTACACAAGCTTCTAGCACATTAGATGCTACGGTGGATAAATGATTTAAATTAGTATAAGACAAGTTGCAGGGACAAAGTTCCATGACAAGAGTTTTGTATTACTAATTACTGACCCTCCTAAAATCCTATTATTCTCTCTCTGCAATATATTGATGATTGAAGCCATGAACCAAAACATCAGTGTGGAAGCAACTGAAATTGTCAATGCAATTACAGAGAGAGAAAAATAGGGTTTTAGGAGGGTTAATAGTTATAATAGATAGTTACTTTGGCTCACAGCATTATTAGGTATATTGGGTATATGCTGTGAGCCTCAGTAATGATCTATTAAATATTGATACCGGCAGTCACACAAGTAAGTTGTTATCCATGTGTCATGCTCCTGCAACTTGTTCCCAGGTGGATACAAATCTTTACTCTTATCTGACATATTAACAATGTTCTAGCTACCTTTTGTTTTCACGGCCAGGGGCATTTTCAAAGCTTCTTCTAGCTTGAGACCTGTCAGTACTATTTTCAAACTGTTGAAAAGTGCCAGTGACGGGTGAAAACACAGGAGAGTGAGTGGAAGAGAACAGGGCCACTTGCTCCGAGTCCTCGATTGGTGTAGAGATGCGCTCTCTAGCTCGACCAAACTTGTTTACTACGGATTCACTTCGCCTTGTGCTGCTGGATGGCGTAATAAATGCTTGCGCAGCCAACTTAGGTGTAACGTTTTCTTTTAAGGCACCATTGGAAGATCTAAGAGGGGATTGTGGTACATTGTCACAGAGGAGGTGTTGCTCATCCATTTTATCGACTTCTGATAAAGCAGCAGCATCAAACTCAAAGCCAAATGAGAAGTTGAAAGAAGCACTCGGTGATGGAGCATTGGCAATGCATTGGTCGGGCTAAAAATAATTAAAAGAAGTTAATTATCTAAGAAGGAGGGTTTAAATCTCACAATTAGTCATGTTACTGACTTGCATTTATTACAGTACTTATACCAAGTACATAAGTTCAAACCCTATCCAGGTCAATGTCTTTTTCAGTACAGAATTTACTTTTTGTTTGCAGTTATACTTGGTTCTGATGGTAATTGAATTATAAACATCCCTCAGTCATTTGTTTATTAATTATAAACACTCTCTGCCTATTTGTAATCCTATGGGCTTAATTTAAAATTCAGCTCTTGCAAAAAACTTTCCCAAATTTTACTGTAAATCCCAAAATGTGAAAGGCGATAAGACTGTTTACAGCCCCCTGTTTTTCGTATTTTTTCGATCAATGAGCAAGGGGAAAGAACGGTGAGAGAACTGTACGCCAACGCAAAACGGGAGGTGGGAGGGGGTGGGTCCCGGCCCCTTCCCCACTTCGCACTCACGCTTGCTTTGCTCACCGATTCTCTCGCTTTTTTGCGTTGAAAAATAGTGAGGCTGAGGACAGTCTTAAAGTTGATTTATAATTTTTCATTTCCTTTTGATGCATGTATGTTAAAGAGTTTTTTTACAATAACTGAGAAAATTGTCCCATGCTCATTGGTCAAGAGCTTTGGTCAATAAAAGTATAGAACATCAAAATGACGTAGCCTGCAATGCAAAGTAAGGCAACCTCAGAAAACTCAAGAACTTGTCGCAACTTTTCCAATAAACCAATACTGATGAGTTTAGAAATGTCAAATTGGGAAATTTGGGGCATAAATTGACGCACTTATGAGCTATCCCGCCTGCCACAATTTCACACAGATTTTCACTCTAATTCACTGGCGCAGGACGAAGAGAAATTATTTTCCAGAGTGCCGCTCCCCCCCCTCTTATTCTAGGTTCTTGATGATCGGGTCCCCACTGGAACCACCACTGGAGATGGGGCCGTAAAATGTTCAAAAATTTGAAATAAAACCACTTGCCTACAGCTCATGGTTCCACTTGAATTTTGAAAATTTTATGACTTAATTTCTGTGTTCTCTAAGAGTGCAGACCATGGAAAAATGTGGTTGATTTGTTAACTGCTTTTTTTATTGACCACTGTGAAGATTGTTTTCTTCATGTTGTTCATATTAATTCTGTACATGTGGTATTGGCCCGATTTATACTAGAGACGGATGATCCGTCTGGATGAACTTGCATTTTAATTAGGTGAGCATTTTTTAGGTCGTCCGATAATTCATCTGTGTATAAATACGGGCAAAAAGACGGATCATCCGTCCAGACGAACTATCTGAACTTTCCAGATAGTTCGTCTGGACGGATGATCCGTCTGTTTGCCCGTATTTATACACAGACGAATTATCGGACGAACTAAAAAATGCTCACCTAATTAAAATGCAAGTTCGTCCAGACGGATCATCCGTCTCTAGTATAAATCGGGCCAATCCCTGTCTATACTTCACCGAGTTACAAATAAATTTCGCAAAATATTTGGGAGGAAAAATCTCATCCAAATATTGCCTAAATTGCAGTGCCTTCCAGTGAAATATTTCATTCAAAACTTGCTTTACAACTGAATAAAATAATTTATACATACATGCGTAAAAGCTTTTAAAATGCCTTTTACAAAAGTATATCGGGTGAACCTCAATGAAGCCTTTATGAAGGCACAAGGGATAAGCAAATCGTTATCGTTAATTCAAGCCAACACTTCATTATCAAGCTACATGTACATACTAACTATTCTGTTTGCAGGATCTCTTTCGATCTTTCCTTTACCCGATGTAAGAAAGTCTAGAAAGACCATGTCTGCATCACATGCATCAGATCAAATATGGCGACCGTTCAAAGTCTGTTTACCTTAGCTAATTTTACTCACCTGGATTGAAATATATTTGACCTTTCGTATTAACTGATAAGATAACGAACTGTTTAATTTAAACCTATAACTTATCTCACCTTGTTGTTGCTTTGATTATCCTTATCATTTTTGAGTTCACGAACGTTCGTGACCCGCCTTTGTTTGAGGGCATGTTGGTTTCGGTCCGACGGTCTCTTTTGCTTCCAAGTTTGCGAGAGACGCCTCATTTTGTCTACTACAAATAAAGGTATCAATAAATCTATCTTTTATCCGAAGATGCGACATCGAGCTATAACCACGACGGGAAAAGAAAGAAACTATATATTTTTGCTCGCTTTGAGTTGGAGGACGCCATGTTTATACTTTTGAACACGCCGCCTCGCTAAACAGCGAGGGCCTGGTAACCAATATAAAGAAACTCTCTAGACCGGGGCGACTGGGGCCAAGTGATTTCCATTCTCGTCCCCATCGCCCTTTCGTTTCTCTTAGCCGGCTGGGCCTTGACACGAGGAAACAAAGGGCTGTGGGGACACAGGATTTCCAGTCCTAGATTCTAGGACTTCCGGTCTTCATGTATGCAGTCACGACGTTTCAAAAGAATGTATGAGAGAGTCGTTACGTTTTCGCCTTCCGTTTAGAATTAATTCAAAAATCCTATGTCCCCAGAGCCCTCCGTTTTCTCATGCCAAGCCGGCTAAGAGAAACGAAAGGGCTATGGGGACGAGAATGAGTGATTTCATGCGGTCAAAGGCTTTTTGACCTATCTAAAGGTCGGAGAGTTTTTATCATTTTTACCGAATGGTAATGAGGTGTAGTGATCATTCTCGTTCTCGAAGTGACGTATTTCCGTCACTCCATTCTGATATTAAACCGCAATTAATTCCTGCATTTAACAGTAAACGTGCTGACTGAAAGGTTCTTTAAAACGCCATTCAGCACATGTCAATCAAAAACAAATTACCTTATTATATATATAGGAAATTAACGCTTGTGTTAATTAAGTACTCGGGAAATTAACGCGACTTAAATTAACGCGAATTGAAGGGAAAATTACTTCCCAATAAAGGAAATTAACGCGAGAGAGAGGAGGTAACATTTCAAAATGAAGGAAATTAACGCGACGTACACAACAGGAACAAGTTTATTTCAACACTTGTTGGCGTATAATCTTAAACGAAACAATGTTCGTGGTACTTTTCCCACTTCGAGCGCAGTATCAGTGATAGCGGCAAATGTCCACCCTGATAAAATACTGATAAAATACTGTAACGAGAAATTGGGGCTAAATAATGGAAATTAAGGTCATGAAAATTAACGCTCCATTAATTAACCGTGCGGAAATTAACGTTAACAAAAATTAACGCGTTAAATTCGCGTTAATTTCATGACGTAAAAAAACATGCAAAGGCAAATAAAGTGAGATTGTGACATTACTGATAGCAGCTATAAGCTACGTGCAGTTACGCTTGCCACGTGAACGTTTTAGTAAACTCAGCATTCATGGACACTTTCATGCACGTTTTTGCTTCGCGTCACATCATCGTGTCACGTCATCCGTTTTTCATCTTTTAGCTTTAATTTTTGAGTCGAGCAGAAACGCTCATCTGTCCCTCAAATTTTATTCGCATTTACCTAATGCTAAAAAGGATCAAAGGTTACACTTTAATAAATATTCTTGTGATGAAATAGAATTCGCGCTACGAAGCCTGAGAGCGGGCCTGAGAGCACGAACCATCAATGACGCAATTCCCTTGGAAAGTGGAATTGTGTTACTTTATCGAACGCTTATTTGAAGAGAAAAACCTATCAATGACCCATTCACGCGAGCAAACATTCAAGGGCCTATTTAAAGTTAGCCTGCGTTGCAGACGAACAAAACCCCGGGATTTTGTTCGTCTGCATCATTGAACGCTTATTTGAAAAAAAATATATCAATGACCCATTCACGCAAGAAAACATTCAAAGACAAATTAAGTGAGATTGTGACATTACTGATAGCAGCTATGAACTAAATGTAGTTACGCTTAATTTAAATCATATAAAAAATTATTACGTTCGCCATGTGTTGTGTTTTAGTTTTAGTTTTAAACACCACATCCACAGCACGTTTTTGTTTCGCGTCACGTCACCTCGTGACACGTCATCCGTTTTTCATCTTTTTTTCGAGGAGAAACACGAAGTGCTCGGGCGTATTTTTCTCTCAAAGTTTATCCGCTGCTCAAAAATAACGCTATCTGTGCTGAAAAGAAAAGAAAAGGAAACATTTTCGCAAAACAAATTCACCAATTGTTTAAAAGGATCAAACGTAAATATTTTGGTGGTGAAAACTGAACACGAGCCAAAAATGCGAAAATGCGCAGGTCGACACTTCATTCATCGAATTACCATGAGGTTGGTCGAAGAGCCTTTGATTAGTTTATATGATTTAAGAATGCAATAGGTATTATATACATGCAGAAGCATATAGGTGATATGCTTCTGATACATGTCAACAGATTTCACATTTTCAGATGAGAGCATACCCTGGGTACCAGGGGATTTTTCTCGTGCAAGAAAAACCTCTGGCACCCAGGGTAATGAAAGCAGGGATGCGGTGAAGAAATAACAGGGGAGGGAGGGGTGGGGTGTTATGCCAGTATGCCACACAATTTATCATCCAGACTGAAGATCTTTGGTGAGTATTCTTATACAATAGTGTATATACAACTGTTCAGACTGTTCACAGCACTCTTTTTTTTCTTGTATATTAAATTTTCTTTGACTGTTGAATGAAATTTTTGTTCTAAAAAATGAGAAAACTGGACACAAGCACCTCTTGCTTGCTGTGTCGCTCCATTCTTTCTTTGCATACTGAGAGGCCATTAGCCTGCGAATACAGACACTCCACCTGGGATATCAGGTTTTCATATCAGAACTGAGAATGGTTTTGCCTACTTAAAGTCCAAGATATGTTTATTTTAAGGATGGGGTATCAATCTTGAACAAGAGAAATTTGAACTTTCTGTAAGTGATATATTCTTTCAACACTGATGCTTAAATATCCTACTTCACATTAACTTTATTACCAATATTCAAATTTACACTACTCATTTTCATCCTTCTAGTTAGGACAATAAAATAATTACTTTCTTTGAAACAAAACAGTCTATTCTAGCTGATACACCAAATAAACAAGGATTGTCATCTAAAAGCTTCAAGAAAATTATTTTGTCTTAAACTTTGTGTAAAATTTGACCTAGTTTATCACAATGTTTAACCATGTTACTATTTTTTAAAACTGTTACTTGTCCATCACCTCGCAACCTTTTCTTCTCCTACACAAGACAAAAGTTGTTCCCTATAATCCATGATATCTTCATAATGACCTGATAAAGACAGTATGTCGTTATTCCTCTTGGCTTCACGGTGAAAATCAGGAGTTTTCAGTTCATACCACCTGGGTTTGGGACCACGGATTCTCTCAAGTTCCTCAACGCATTTCTTTTTAAGGAGTCTTTCTTCCTCTAAACGTAGTCTATCTAAGCGTAACCTAGCAAGTTCTTCCTGATATGGTGTAGCTACGGCACTTATTGTTCTTGAGGATAACATTCGATTCTCTGCATCTCTAAACAGGGACAAATCAAACTCCCTGACTGGAGTTTTCCTGATATTTTCACTTGGATCACTTGTCACGTTCCCTTCCATAGTTGACCTCAACACAGAAGCTTTCAAAGGCTGCTTTTGTGCAATTTTCCCAATGTCGACTGGTGCACTTGCTGTGCGATGAATTGGCTTTATAAACCAACTATCTGAATTATAACTACTATTAAGAAATGTATCCATTGTACTGGGTTTCTCCTGTAACCTTGCAAGTTCTTCTTCAGGACCGTCAGCAAATTCTGACAAATCCAGAGCTAAATCATCTGGGTCAACCTCTTCATCAGATGTTTGTAAGTCTTGAAAGCTTACAGATAGCCATGACGGTGTTCTTGTGCTCTTATGAGATACTCCTGAAGTAGATATGGTCATTTCTGAGTTGGTTCTGTAGTTTTGTGGCTTAATTCTGTACAATGAAGAACATAGCAACAAGGAATCACTTCCATTGACAAGGGTTCTTCTAGAGAAAATCTAATAATAAAGCCAGGATCTGAGCCAGGATCCAAGCCAGGATTCGAGCCTGGATTTGAGCCAGTATCGTTATGCACCTATCAATGTTGCTGGTTGGGGGTGAGGGGCATAGGCAGGGGATTTGACAACAATTGTTTGCCCGTAGTGGGGACTTTTGACCATTTTAATGGACTTTCTTACAATATTTTATTGAAGTTTAGTGACTCTTTAGAACATCCACAAATGCCCTGGGGTTGGGCATTTGAACTGAGAGTCTCAGCTAAGTTCAAATCCTGTGCCTATGCCCGGCCTCCCCCCTCCCCTCCCCTTTTGATAGGTGCAATACTTGCGTGACAGTGAAAACCAGCAATAATTATAAAAGCTAACCACAAGCAACCCAAGCTAAAGTAGGCTAACCGGAGTGCTGTTTAGGCTAACTGGAGTGCTATTCAGGCTAACCGGAGCGATAGATAGGCTAACTGGATCCTGACTAGATAGGCTAACCGGATCCTGGCTCAAAGTTTAGGTATCTTCGTTCTTCTAGAGTAAAACATTGCCATATTCAATATAGTTCGAAATATTGGTTCATAAAATTGCTGGAATGTCAATGTGAACAAACTCGATCAGACTTCTAATAAGTCCAAACTGTACACCGAAATTCCTAAGAATTTTCCGAATGATATTTCTTTTTTGAAATAGACAGAATATTAACTTCTTATCGGCCTTGCTTATTCAATAACTTTACCTTACGGGTGTTCGTCGACCACGCAGAATAAAGTCTTCGTCTGGGTTTCGTTTTCTTGTTCCTCTGGAGGGAAGAGGTCGTAAATTATAAAATGAATCCTTTTCTGAGGGTCTTTTCTTTGCCATGCTACTGATGAACATTTTATCTTTCTGCTTAAAAAGCTTGAAAATCGACGGCTGAAAAAGACAGCGAAGATTCCATAGACGACAACAACAAACCGAGTGCAAGCGCCAAGCGTTCGTTTGCTTAGCAACCAAGCTGTGGAACCAGGCTTCTTTCGCGCGGTAAGAAGGCTTGGTGGCAAATTCGCGCGAGCGAGCGAACTGCCCACGCAGATATTCTAAACGATCAGATTTGGATTTACAGGAGCATTGCTACCAATTAATGGGAAAAAGAAGAAGAGAAGAAGAAGAAAGAGAAAAACAATAACAATTGTTATTATATGGCTGAATCCGCGAGCTGACAAGATGAAGCGAATTCTGTGTTCTGATTGGCTACCCGAGCGAGCAAGATGGGCCTACCCACTATCAAAAATCTTTAACAATAGCCCAATTAATTATTTCGATATTTTAAAATTCAGCCTAAAACAATAGACATCACTACGAGGCTCCGGGGAATAAACCCCACAAACTCTATAGTTTGGTCCCCGGAGCCTCGTCCTGAGGTCTATTGTTTTAGGCTGAATTTTAATATATCGAAATTGGGCTATTATTCCATGAGCGAGCGCTCGATATGAGATGGTAGCCGAGATAGCCAACGAGGCGCGTAGCGTCGAGTTGGCTATAACTATCTCATATCCAACAAGTGCGAGTGACAACCTCGTCCCAAGGCGCTTTTCCCTTCCGAGCGGGAAAAGCGCCTTGGGCATGTTGGGGACGAGGTTGTGCGAGTGAAATAATTTTTGTTGTTCGTCCTTCGTATCCGAAGATGACCATAAGACATCTAGATTCTTTGGTGAGTCCGGAGATGGCTGATAAGGCCAATCTGGGCAAGGAAGCCTCTCCCACATGTGGAGCAGAAGTGGGTAGGGGCTGTGCTGTTTGTGCTGACGGCTCTTCCCTTGCGTGCTGCTCGCTTCTCCTCGGCTTGACGGGACCTGCGTTTCTCTGCTGCCTGGGCTCCTTTGGTGATGCATTGGCGCCAGGAGGGTCTGTCGGAGGCAAGAAACTCCCAGGACTCAGTGCTGATGTTAAAGTCTTTTAGGGAGACTTTCAGACTGTCCTTGTAGCGCTTTCGTTGCCCTCCAACTGTGCGCTTGCCAGAGCAGAGATCTCCGTAGAAGAGCTGCTTTGGAATGCGATCGTCTGGCATGCGAGAGACGTGGCCTGCCCATCTCAGCTGGGCCTTGCGCATGATGGTTATGGCGCTGGGAAGGTCTGCCTGCTTCAGTACTTCCGTGTCCGGGACTTTGTCCTGCCAGCGAATGTGGAGAATGTTTCGGAGGCACCTCAGATGGAAGTGGTTGATCAGCTTCTCATGCCGTCTGTACGCAGTCCAGGTTTCGCAGCCGTACAGTAGGGTGGTGAGGACCACAGCACGGTAGACTTTAAGCTTGGTATTGAGGCTGATTCCTCTTCTCTCCCAGACTTTCTCCCGCAGTCTCCCAAACGCGCTGCATGTCTTGGAGATTCTGTTGTTGATCTCAGCGTCAATGTTTGCATTGCGAGAGAGTGTGCTGCCTTGGTATGTGAAAGACTCAACTGCCTGTAGTGTCTGACCATTCACCGTTATCTGCGGCTAGTGGTACTGTTTGTTCGGGGCTGGCTGGTACATTACTTCCGTCTTCTTGGTGCTGATTGTGAGGCCGAAGTTGTTGCAGGCTGTGGAAAAACTGTCCATCTCCGCTTGCATTTCTTGCTCGTTGCTGGCATTGAGGGCACAGTCGTCAGCAAAGAGAAAGTCTCTGAGAACAGTCTCCTTCACCTTCGTGACGGCCTGCAACCTCCTGGGGTTGAACAGTTTTCCGTCGTACCGGTACCTGATGTCAAGGCCAGGATCGCAGTCCCTGAAGGCGTCAGACAGCATTGCCGAGAACATCAAGCTGAACAGCGTCGGGGCCAGAACACAACCCTGTTTGACTCCGTTGGTCACTGGGAAGGCTTCGGTTGGTTCACCATCGTCGAGAACTCTGGCCATCATGCCGTCATGGAATTGGCGGACGATTGTGATGAATGTGCTTGGGCAGCCGAATTTCTCCATGATCTTCCAGAGGCCTTCCCGGCTGACTGTATCAAAGGCCTTAGTTAGGTCAACGAAGGTCGTGTAGAGGTCGCGATGCTGCTCCATGCACTTCTCTTGGAGCTGACAGGCAGGAAAGATCATGTCAGTGTTCCCTCGACCCGCACGGAAGCCGCATTGGCTCTCAGGAAGGAGGCCTTGCTCCAGGTGTTCCAGCAGACGGTTGAGCAGGACCCGGGCCAGGATCTTGCCTGCTATGGACAGGAGGGATATTCATCTGTGGTTATCGCAGGACTGGCGATTACCCTTCCGTTTATAGATGTGTACGATTGTGGCATCCCTGAATTCTTGTGGCAGGTGCATTTGGTACCACATAGACTGGAACAGGCTTGTCAGCTGACTGCGAATGGTTTCGCCACCTGTCTTGTATACCTCAGCAGGGATAGCGTCAGGGACTGGAGCTTTCCCAGTGGTCATCTGCTTGATGGCTTTGTTGAAACCCAGTGTTTGTGGTCAATGGTATATGAGCTCATATATGATGGCCTATAAACCAATCAAAACTCAGGAATTGCAATTTACCATTGCTAGTTTTTATTAGTAGAAACTCAGCCGTGTTCTATTGGAAATCCGCGAATCTGATTGGTTCTCCCATTGTTTTCTATTCGCCGTTAAGTTCGCCACTAAATTTTCCCCGATTCTGATTGGTTTAAATTGAACACGTGACGCGATAGTGTTCGTCCGCCGAAGGGCACTATTTTAACAATAGAGTGCTTCTGTCGAGGAACTATCGGCTGATAGTTGCCCCGTGGAAATTTGATGTTCTTAAAACAAATATTAGCCCGAGAAGCGTAGCTTCGAGGGCTAATATGCTAGTTTTAAGAACATCAAATTTCCAAGGGGCAACTATCAGACCGATAGTTCCGAGACAGAAACACTCTATTGTCTTTATTGTTCACCACTAAATTTTCTTCCGCGCGCACATACAAAAACAAGCATCGTGAATTATTTTTACTTTTGAGGATAAAAAACTCAATTGAAAGCCGAAATTTAACAAACGAAACAAAACCAGACGAGAAACCCACTAAATGCAGTGAATTTGGTTGGGTTTTTTTGTCTGCAGGCACGCTTTTTTACAAAAAAAGGCACGGGTGCGCTCGGGAGGGCACTATGGGCTGATAGTGCCCTCCGGCGCGCGGGCACTATCGCGTCACGTGTTCAATTTAAACCAATCAGAATCGGAGAAAATTTAGTGGTGAACTATAATTTAACAATAGAGTGTTTCTGTCGAGGAACTATCGGCTGATAGTTGCCCCGCTGAAATTTGATCTTCTTAAAACAAATATTATGCTAATATGCTAGTTTTAAGAACATCAAATTTCCAAGGGGCAACTATCAGACCGATAGTTCCAAGACAGAAACACTCTATTGTCTTTATTGTTCACCACTAAATTTTCTTCCGCGCGCACATACAAAAACAAGCATCGTGAATTATTTTTACTTTTGGGGATAAAAAACTCAACTGAAAGCCGAAATTTAACAAACGAAACAAAACCAGACGAGAAACCCACTAAATGCAGTGAATTTGGTTGGTTTTTTTTTGTCTGCAGGCACGCTTGTTTACAAAAAAAGGCACGGGTGCGCTCGGAAGGGCACTATGGGCTGATAGTGCCCTCCGGCGCGCGGGCACTATCGCGTCACGTGTTCAATTTAAACCAATCAAAATCGGAGAAAATTTAGCGGTGAACTATAAGAGCGAATAGTCAACGAGGCGCAGCTGAGTTGACTATCGCTCATAGAAAACTCAGGCTCGTAGTCTAATTGTAAAATAAACAAAAATAGACCTTGAAGATGGTTTTCACTGAAGTTCCCGAGTTGACAACTGCTTCGGGTACAAATTTTTCAAGATAACCACAATAGATTCAGAAATCAAACAGTTTTGTTAACCATATAGAGTTTTAACAATATGTGCTAGACATTAATTAATCATTTCATTTTTTTCTTCACCATGGTCACCATGTCTAGAAAATCGCATGCATGAAGAAAGCGAGTTGCAATTCGCGATCTCATGGGTGCGTGTGATATTTTAAAAGTTCCCAAAATTGCACTAGCCGTTTAAAAACATCACGAGTGACCAAAAACCAGTCGCAACCTGCCTAAGCAGTTTATTCAATTTGCTGTATATACAAGCGGTTGTACTCAACAATCGGTCCGCCGAAAAAAACGGCAAATGTATACAACAGAAAACTACTTGAACGTCATTGACTAACTCGGATCAGAATCCAGAAATTTTGTTGAGTATATTGATAAAAGGTAAAATGAAGTAGTCTGTACTGACAAAAACGAGTTAACTTTATTAATAGTAAATAACCTACACAAGAAGTAAAAAAGTGATCAGGCTATAATTAAAACGATTGAAATTTTTATGTAATATACTATAATGTACTATGATAACTACTGGCCAACTAAAGCGCGCAATATCTAAAAATTAAAGGGAAAACTATTCATTTACAGACCATTGTGTCTTAAAAGTAAATAAGTACCTGTAAATAGATAAATAATTTATCTATACTTTTCAAAACTGCTGAATTTGAAATAGCTGCAAAATACAATTACGATTTCAGATTGTTTCATTTTTCATTTCATTTTTTTTTTTATCATCACTAGGGACTCATGTGAATTCATAATAGAAAATGATCCATCTCAATGACATTAAATATCAAAATTCGATGACATCTTTGATTTAAACTCCTAATAAATAAAAACGCAGAACCTTTTCAGTGACTCCTTCCCGTCGCATTGTTGGGGATTACCTCCCCCTCCCCACCCCCAAGGATATATGATACGTTGGTAAAAACTCACATCATTACGCTTAGGAGCTCGCGAATATTCACCCAATACTCAAATTGTACAGAAATGTTTAATGGTTCATTGGGTGTTCGGGTGAAATTTTTGCTGCCTTACAGCAAGTTTGTTAAGGTCTGTTAAGAAGGAGCGCGCGAGCGGCGAAGCTGAGAGAAGTGAGGTAGATCATTTTCTGCGTATGCTTTGCTGCCCTCGTGCCCTTTATAAGTTGTTTGCTAAACCACGATCCATAAGGCTACATTTTAATATTCTATTTTATAGAATTAGCAATTTATTTGTCTTGGATGATTCCATTTGGCAATTCATAGTAGTCTTCTTTCTTCCATATCTCATAAAACGTCCATCTTTAGGATGAATCAAGAACATTAAGGAATAAAATTAAAAATCATCTTTGATATCTGCCAGCCGGTTTATTCATATCTTATTTACTTTCTACTTGCGTGGTTTGAGAAAACCATTGAAATTTTAAACACACAAAGTTTAAACTCTGACAGACGTCAAGAGTTGAGAGCTGGAGGAAAGCTGTTTGTTTTGAGGTTTGCAATTTTGGGCCATATTTCTGGAGAAAATAATCCATTTGAACTTCGCGTTTAATGGCTAATCAATAGCTGAACACTCAAACCTGCCTTTAAAAGCATTATTTTTTTTGGAAGGGGGGGGGGGGGAGTGTATGCTGTTCTTGAAGTTATAAAAAAGAGATCGCACGTTTATTCAAGATAAACTGTCTAAGAATACAAAGGATACAGTTCTAAGAAGGAAGGGACGAAAACGAACTCTTTCCTGAATTCCACTGGGCAACACAAATTTGCGAGTTGCTCTTCGTACAGACTTAAACTGTTTTGCATGTTAAATCCATTTGCACCCTAAATTGAAAAACAAATAGCATTACTAAAAAGATACGTACGTGATTACAGTTGTCATTTATATAATAAATGCAAATATCGTCTTTTAGTAATATGTTCACACTTACTTGTACAAAATACTTTCCTCGTGGAGAAAGAAGACGAATTGAAAGATCCTGAATTTCCTGTTGGAAGTCCAAATACGAGCCTACAGACCAAATAAAATAGTTCAATTAAAAATCTAGCTATCAGATTTAGCCAACTTTACCTTCTACTGGGAAAAATAGCTTAAACTTCCACTAGTACGATTAACTTACATAAGGGATCACTATAAAAAGGGCAATATTTATCTACCATAATCGGGCAACCAGGCATTTGCTTGAATTTCGGGAGCTCGTTGAATTGACATATTTTACTTTGGTTTTCAAACTTCTCCGCCAAGCTTATTCAAGTTTATTTACTGAAGGAGCAAGAAATCGTGACACTTGACCACCTTGGCTTGTCTGCCCAGACTTGATTTACAAGCAAACTTATGTAGTAATTCTATAGAAGATACCCCCTAATATTGTTACAAGAAAGCCAAAAGAACAGCAAGGAATTCGAAGTTTCATAGCGTACACTGTTTTCAGCCTCTCTATTTTTCTACGCAAATGAACCCTCGGACGTACAAGCAAACTCATACCCCCACCATCGTACAAGGGGGAGGGGGGGGGGAGTGGATGGAACCCCTCCACAGAGTTTTCGTCCTATTAAGGCGCAGCGAAATTATTATGCACTAAGTAGAAAGCCCGTAGCGTACTCTACAAGATGACATAACTTTTGTTGGCTATGACGTCATATGACGTCACGTAACGTCATTATAGCCGCCGTCTTGGATCCACCATCTTGGATTTCACCGTTTTCTTAGAAAGTCAGAAAATAACGGAAATTGACGCAAAATCAAGTCAGAATGCTCATAGAATGCAAAAATAATCAAATCGTGCAATTCTGTTTCAAAACACTGGAAAAAATAAAGAAAAATGTTAAAAAAGACGATTTATGACGTTGCCATGGTAACGTCAAATAACATGGACAAATAATTGACATATCAAATTTTTGTAAGGGATGAATGAACAGCTACTGAAAGTTTTAGCGTTGTAGAGTAATTCCTATTTTCAAAATTTCGAAAAAACCTTACGGGAGGGGTGGCATCCAACCCCCGCATTGTACGTCCGAGGGTTAAAAGAAGTTTACTCTAGTTTCCGCCTCCCACCCTCTCGCGCCTCCCGTTTTGCACTGGCGTCCAGTTTTCCCGTGATTCTTTTCCCGCGTTCAACGATCGAAGAAATAAGTTAACGCGACAATAAACAATTATGACACTGGAAAATTACTGCTTACCGTCTTGCTCTTCTGATCGTATAACAACATCAGTTAGATCATTAATAACGAAATCAAACATTGTCTTCTCCTTCAGAAATTCTCGCATTACTTGAGTACAGTCATCAATTATTATCTGTGACAAAATAGCGAGAAAAAAAAACGCACACCATTTAATTTAATGACAAGAGGGAAAATCACCCGTGTTAATACCTCGTACTGCCAGAGCGACCAAGTTCAAGATATTGTATGAATGGAGATTTCTAAAAAATTAAATACAACTTGTCCGCCTGTATTAAGAGGAGTTTGTACCAAAACAATCATCCTCGTATCAGGTCTCGTGACAACAACAACAACAACAACAGCAACAACAACAACAACAACAACAACAGCAACAACAACAACAACAGCAACAGCAACAGCAACAGCAACAACAACAAAACGGAACGATTTCTAGTGAGTCCATGAAGAGTTATGTCTATAGCCGTACAGCTGGCCACTTACCTCGTAATTTTTCCCCCGAAGATTGTCAAGCGAATCACCACAAATAGTTCTAAGATGCTTTCGTGAGGCATTAATGACACTTTCGTCAATTTATTAGGTATTAAGGAACGAAACGTATAAGACCTTATCTCTCTATGAAACACCCTCGGCGATAATACGGTATTTTATCTATGAAACGCCCCCGGTGTTTATTTCAAACTTGCATGGCTCGGTGGACCCAGCGTTTATTTTACTTCTACAGTCAATTCGGTCCCGGTGTTTATTAAACAATGTTTTTTTTTTTTCATTAGTTTTGACAGACACAAATCTTGCCACTGTTCCTACAGCTTATTGTATCTCCAGTTATTGCTTGAGGGGTTTATCAACAACTTTATCTTGAAAACCCGGTGTTTGTTCGGTGCCTTCAGCCTGCGTTTTATCGAGAAAATACGGTAAACATGCATCACATAGGCTAAAGTAAGTTCCTAAAAAAGAATAAATTCAAACCTCTTAACTTTAGAAAACTGTACATTAATATTTTTTAAATATAAGCAAAAATGTATGAAACTTGAGTACCATAAGCCCTTCGACCTACGTCAACCATCACCAGAATCGAAACTTGCACGAGCTGAGAAACTTTTTACTCCAACCCTCTCACCACACTCTAGCATTTTAGCATATTTAAAGGATATCTCAACCATAACAACAGATTTCGGATTTTGTTTCAATAACTCATGTAACACTCCCCCGTCACCTCCCCCCAGGATAAGAACACTTTTGTCGTTGTAGTCCACCCTGCCGTCGCCCAAAAGTGCCTGCGTGTAGACGAGGTCGCTCTCGGCAATCACTGGTAAATTAAAAAAATAAATAAAAATAAATTGCCTTTATTTAGAAACGGCAGTATTGAAGCTATAAGTTTGTGGGGCCGTGTAGTCCCGATCGAATTGAAAGGAAGGAGGATAATCTGCATGCGCATATGTAAGAGCCCTTATAGTGCTTTCTACAAGCAGGAAGGGTAACCCTAGGTGCTAGGGTTACCCTAGCAAGAGGGTTAGAAGATAGCCCGGGTTTACAAGCAAAATTCGCAGGTAGGGTAACCCTACTTACCCGGGTCAACTTACACCGGTTACGCTTCAGTTAACCTTGTAAAATTTTGTCGTTAGAAGCTGTTATTCGAAAATAATTCCGTTCCAGTGCAAAAATACGACAAATTGTGAATGAACACGATGTTTCTTGGACACAATTCGCTGTTCTTGTCGGTATTTTTAAACATATTTAGCTTCTTGGAGCCAAAATAAAGTTGTCCCGGGTAGGCGAGTCTCAAAACAACTGTTAATAAATTTTCATGGCTTTCCATCTCAGAAAAGAAAGGTATGTAGAACGTTTAGTATGAGCCAGCCCCTTAATACCTAATAATGCATAAACGCGCTTTTCAGTTTATGCCTTACCTTATGCATGATATTTCTTTTTCATGTCACTACTACATAAAATATGTGTATATAAAAGAAAATTCGCCGTGTCGAGCAAGTGGATAGGACAAAATGGTAGGAGAATCGTCGTGACTTACTTTCTATCTCATCCAGGAGAAGCATGTTTCCAAACTGAGGTGAATGTACAATCTGAATATGTTGATATGGAGAATACTCACTGGAAACAACTCTAAAAAATATCGGAGAAAGAAAGAAAGCAATGAACTGTGATATACTAAAACAATGAAATTTTCTCTCGGCCCTTCTCGATTGCCTCGCCTTTGTTATTTGATACTGACAATTCACGAGGAACAAGAGACGAACTGTTAGTCAGGGCCGAACCTAGGATTTTTTGTCTGCGGGGCAAATTTTCCTGGCGAGGGAAACTGGGGTTTCTTTAGTTTAGTTTTCCTTTTTGGCGGGGGCAACTGGCGGGGGCAACTGCCCCCCCTGCCTCCCCACTAGGTACGGCCCTGTTTGTATGTCAAAGCTGTGCCGGATTACCTGTCAAAGTCATACTCTATTATTCTGTCGTCAGATGTTTCGCGGTAGCAGCGGATTTCTTTGCCTCGCGTGATTGGAAGAATGTACATCGCTTTCGAACAAGACAGGCTTGTTTTAAGGCGATCACGCAGTTCTACCATTTCCTAGATAAAGAGAAAAGTTATTAGTATAACCACTAAAATATAGCCAATGAAGTAGACACTATTAACCCTTGTAAAAATTTATTAGCAAAAGTAAAAACGTCAAACAGTGCGCGCTTTCAATCAAGTTTCTCGCATAGAAAGCCAGTTTAGTCGAGAATCGAACGAGTACGAGTACCACTTCTAGCTTCTGAAGATGTATGTTAAAACATACGAAACGTCAAGTAAAAGGTTTTTTTTTCTTCTAAAAATGCGTTTGTCCATAATGTTCATCACCGCAGTTTGCGTGTTATTTTTAGTTAAAGTACCACTTTATGTCAAATTCCGGTCTCAGAGAATGCCTGGAATGAGCCCACAGTACTTGTCTCGAGGTTTCTTAGCAACGGATGACGCCATTTCTGGAGAGTTTTCGAGTGGTCGCGTGCTGTTTTTGCTGGATAATATCGAAAACGGTACTTGCTTCTCAATTAAACTGAGTTTGCTTTTAGTCACATTTTTGTCCACCTTGACAATGCAAAGATGGGAGGTAAATCGAACCACTCATTGAGGCCACGTGATTGGGTTAGTTGTGCCGTCTGATATTAAAGGTATTTAACCTTGTAATTAACTATTTTGAGCGGAACGCTGCAGGGTTAACCCCCTCCTCCCACAGTTGTCCACGCGTACGTCTTCAAGTTTTCTGGAGAGATCAGTAACTTGTCATAAACGTTAGAGTTTTGCTACTTACGTCTTTAGTCCAAATATGATACGAATTATTGTTGTTGTCACCAATGTATTGTACAACATCAAGGGCCACAAAGCCATCTGGGAACACCCGAACCGTACACTGCCTGCAATGTTCAACAAACCGTCATGCGTAATACTGCTTGAGGTATGAGCCAGGATAGGAGCGCTGGCAAGATGAGCCCGGGAGAACTGGGGACCAGAACGATGACAGGATAATGGAGGTGATATTTTATCGTTTAATTTAACCCCAACCAATCCCCATTCATTTGCTGAAATTTTACGTTTGATATATCCCTTTAGGCGTAGAACTTTGGTATCATCGACTTATATTTTGAAAGACAAAATGACAAATTCACCACCCCTCCTTCTTGTGGGAGGCGCGGTGTCCTAATGGTTAGCGCGCTTGACCCCGAGTCGAACGGCCCGGGTTCGAGGCCTGGCCGGAGGCGCTGTGTTGTGTTCTTGGGCAAGACACTTTACTCTCACAGTGCCTCTCTCCACCCAGGTGTATAAATGGGTACCGGCGAATTTACTGCTGGGGGTTAACCCTGCGATGGACAAGCATCTCATCCAGGGGGGAGTAGCAATACACCTAGTCACTTAATGCTACGGAAACCGGGATGAGCTCCGGCTGTATGGGACACTTGGTTTGGACACAGTCTTTACCTTATAAATTCACCCTCCACCGCAAGATTCAGGTAGTTTTCAAATAAGTGTGGGAAGTAATCCAAGGTTACTTTGGTTTTGCCTTACTACACTTTCCCGGCTTAAAAGAAAAAAACTTGCGCCAACTACTCAACTTCCGATGTTTGCCATGTTTCTACTTCGTCCCGCCCCGACTAATTGCCCCTGGGTCTCCGAAAATGATGCACAAGTGATAATTAATCACTGGGTCCCGTGCGTCTTCCCGCGCAAAGCGCCGAAAACTAATCTTTTACCCAGACTCTGTCTGACGTTCCGTAGCCGTCAACGTGTCTGTGCTTTGAGTCCTCATTGGTTTATTGTGATGTTTACATTAGTTGTGATCAGCCTTTAAAATCGCTTTGGGTTTAGCTTTACGACACTCGATTGCAAACCGCTCAAATTATATCTAGTAGTTGCAAATAACTTACGTTTCAGTGTTATCAAAGAAAAAGAGCATAGTGTTAGGCCTGGGTTGGAAAATGGAGTCCTCTTTTCCAAACTTCTCCTGTAGTTCTTCTGCGATCTTTTCTTTAAGATTCAGCATCGATTTCTCGTTGAATGGCCCGAGAAGTGTGATATTAAAGTCCAGAAGAGTCTGTTTAACTGACATGATGATTTAATGTTATGGCTTCACTAGGAAGTTAAAGACCTTTCACCTAAAACACAAACGTAATGTATCGAGTGGTAAGCAGAGTGCTAGACGAGAACATACGATCACTAGCATTCGATTTAAGTTGCGGCATAATTCCTTTGGATGTCAGCTACATAACAGGCTATAAGAGCTGTACTGATCTGAAATTCGATCGGAAAAAACTTCCTCAGTTCGAAAAATTGTAAACTTATAAAACGAGCAATAACTACACATACTTTATTTCAAGACTACGCTGGGCTGATTCTATTGGTTGACTGAATTATTGAGTAAGTTAGCTTGTCCAGCCGGGGTTTGGGGTAAACAGAGGGCTTTTGAATTAGCTATACATTTATGTTTTGATTTCCTTCCTTGAAAAAAAATGGGTATTTTTTTTAAGGAGGGGGCGGGGAGTGGGGGGGGGGGGGGGAATAGTGATGCTATATGCAGCATTTGGGTTCTTTACCATCCCTTGAATTCTTGGCTTGCAACCACGTGTCAAGGCGGCCATGTTGGTGGACAAAACAATATATAAAAAAGTTTTCGCGGAATTTGCATGATAAAAGAGTTTAGTTCCTAGCATGCCCGCCGTGACGTCAGCTGCAACCCAGCAATACTACGATTACGTGACTAGACCACTTTGGAATCACGTGGACCCGTTTTGAAAAAAGCTAAATCGGCCTAGTCCTTTGGCGTTCTCTCTTGTTTCGATGACCGCGCAAAACCTGGGTGAGTGTTATTCGGTGACGTCACTGTTCAAGATGAAGCCCAGTCTCCCTTGAGCCGAGAACGCCAAGAAGCTGAATGTTTTCCTTGTTGAGGCTTGCAACTGCTAGCTTCGCCGGTACGTTACTTTTCTTTTCATAAACAAACTTATTTCTTTATTTTGTTCGCTTTACCACTCTCGAAATACTTCATTTAATAAATAAAGCATCGCTTTCAAGTAATTTACCTTAGACAACATTCTTCCCCTTCTCGTCCCCATAACCTTTTTCGTTTCTCTTAGCCGGTGGGGCCTTGGCACGAGAAACAAAGGGCTCTGGGGACACAGGATTTCCAGTCCTAGATTCTAGTACTTCCGTTCCTCTTTTATGCAGTAATGATTTTTCAAAAGAATGTATGAGAAAGTCGTTGCGTAT